>NC_057804.1:167918255-167918600 GCF_018294505.1 Triticum aestivum
AACTATATAGTCCGGTTGCCTAGTTCATCGTGCGATCACCTCCTTCATGGACCAAGACGTTGGATCAAGTGTGATTAAGCATATTTTTTCGCGAACACCCCCGCATTGTATGCGTGGGGGCTGAAGCCAACGACTGCTAACTTTAGGATTACATATATATATATATATATATATATATATATATATATATATAAATGGCCGCACAGGGGAAATAATCATATTCTCAGGTATATAGTATAAATCTAGCCTCATAACCAAAATAAAACATTGTTTTTACAATGATTTTGTTCATCATTCGAACAAGACATTCTTCGAGCACTGCGCCTCTATTAGGCGGGCACCTTC